>NW_027040562.1:0-20000 GCF_037179485.1 Ochlerotatus camptorhynchus
ATTTACCACCCGGTGCTGCGCAAATTCATAGCAAATGTATCAAATGATCCCCAATGGAAATTGTTGCTGGCAGCCGAAAAACAATATAAAATTAAAAACAATATACAACCGACAATATCACTGCAGGCAAGCGTGTGAAGCATGTGAAAAAAATCATCAGTACGTCACAACAAAGGCACAGGGGGTTTATGGCAGCAAAACCCCAACAAGCAAGCCAATAGGAATTTGACCTGGGCCCAGGTCAAACAACCGCTCAGAATGGAGGTTTCTCATGTTGACCCTATGCACCTCTGGAGGTTCCCAGGATACTTGAGTGAGTGAGCACGTGAAGAGGGACGTAACCCGCAGCAGCGGGAATGAAAACGGACATAGCTCATGCAGCACAACAACTCGTCGTCCTTTTTTTGTTCTTCTCTTTTCAGAAAAATTGGTGGGGTTGTGTACAAGACACGACCACAGGGTTGACGTAGACTACTTTAAGCTGTGTAGTGAAATTCTCGTGCATTTTTTCTAGATATTGAAGACAGTAGAAGTAACCTATGATTTCGGTCCTATGTAGGGTATACGTCCCTAACCTCGGTCTAATATGCAGCCATAGATTACGTTTTTAATCATAACTCATCAATTAATTTACCTGCAAACGATATTCTACTGCTAAATGGTATGCTTAGATATGCTTATCATGTCGTTTGCTATCAGGAACCGCAAAAAGTTGAAAAACTTACTTTTTTTAAGACAAAAACTCACCAGGGAAATGTATGTAATATCGGTCTATTGTCCCCAAATTGGGTCTATTTATGGATGCAACTTCGTCCTATCCTGTTTGATTCTCAAAAAAAACGCTCTTGGTAACGTTTTCTTATGTATTTTTTTTTTATCACTATCACTGTTAACTTAATACTCTTCATTCCTCAAAACATTTCTTAGAGAAAATTTTACGAAAACTACATTAAATCACTCAAGTTAAAAATTAAAAATTAAAAATTTCGTTTATCGTCTTTCGACCGCAGAATATCTAAATCAAAACATTGTGATGTTCATTATACAGATTTGGCAGAAAAAATCTCCCTTCCTGTTCGTTCCTTATCATCCAAATGCAAACCACATTGTTGACGTTACTCTTATTGCTATATGCTGTCAAATGAATTTCATGGGCCAAAGTTAGGAACATAGAAAAGAAATGTGTCCCTAAAGTTGGGTCCATGATTTACTTGTGAAAACGTTGTTAAACAATTAAAATAAACATAAAATATTCAAACAGTAACTGTGAGTTTTACGTCTAGTGTGTATTATCAGGTAATTCCATTCAATAAATGCCATAATCAGGCCATTTGATGATCGTCAGTGCAACCTTCCCATCTTAACCTTAGAAGTCATGGCGGCTAAAAACTCCGAACAGAGTGATATTCTCAACCAGTTTTATTACTTACGAGAGCTGAAAATGTATTGAAATGTTGTGATATAAATTGATTTGTGTGTGGTACACATTTATCAATCATCAGTGATCAATATTTTCCTTATTTTTTGTGTAATATTCCTTAATTAATTATTTATTTGCGTGATAGGCCGAATGAAAGGACTAGACCCACATTACATACCGTAACCCTACATATTTTGGATTTCCTACTTAGTAAAACTTGGTTAAATTCAGGACCTCATAAAAATGCGAATACATATTCTATTTCATTTGGTTCCTAAATAGCAATCAGATAATAAGGCTTTCTTCAGGTGATTCATTGAAGCGTCCAACAATGACCGTCATGATGGCTGATATTCCCTATCGCTTCAAGATTTCTAGGACATAAATCTTGGACGGTTGTGACATCACTCATGAAATTGAAACTCCTTGTGTACTGGACTGCAACAAACGTGAAGTTCCAGTTTCTTTGTTATAAGTTTTGTGAGAGCTGATATCTGTACTCTTGAAATTTTTCTATGGTAATGAGATTGATCCTCAGCGATTCAACTTAAAAACGCTAAAAATAAATGCACACACAAAAACGGAGTGCACAATTTTGCATCAATGTTGTGCAACATTTCATAGTTGATCGAGGTGATATCAATTAGCCATGAATCCCTCCAATAAGTTCTCGGTACATCTTTTATCTACCGATTGAACAAATAAAAAAAAATACGAAGGCTGTGTTCCATTTGGAAAATTTTCACTTAGATTTGACACTTCGAAAATAAATTAAGATGTTCGAAAACCCCTCTGTTGTAGATCGGCCGATTTTCGAGAAAGCGTCTGTCAAATTGATTCCTTGTCTGTCAGAAATAAGTCTGCTGGAATAGCAGGTTTATTTGGAAAATTTTCCAACTGTCAAATTTAAGTAAACATTCACCAAATGGAACACAGCCTTTATAACTTGAGCACAGGATCGTTTCTTGTTGTGTTTGTCGTATTAGATGCTAGATAAAAACTTCTTTTATCGATATGTGTGCTGAAAATACCTGGCCGAGTGGATTCAAGGAGAAAGTCGACGAAGAGAATCTTGTCAGTGTTACTTAGGACCTAATGCAATGTTCAGCTTGAATTGTTTCGCTTAGGGCCCATGCATTAATTATGTCACGCTAAATCGAGCAAAAAATTACCCCCTTCCCCCCTATCGTGACGTTTTTCCTATACCTAATGCATTGCTTGTCACAAAATCTTAGACCCCCCCCCCCCCCCCCTTAGAGCGTGACATAATATATGCATCAACCCTTAGCTGTAAACAGAAAATCGATTAAGAAAATCGAACATTACAAGTAGGCCCTTTTGAACGCTTACTGTCGAATTTCAGAACCTAGCACTGAAAATAAACTCGACGGTACCTCTATTTAGGCTAAGAGATAAGCATTGCAAGTCCCTCCTACTTGAAGAATTATGCAAACAAAAAACTGGGGTTGTATAAACCGTCTATAGCTTATTTTTTCAAGTATGAGGGACTTTCATAGCTAATCTAAAAGCATAAATAGAAGTACCGTCTGATAATTTATCACATTTCAAGACCAACAATTGAAATGCCCTAACTCCATTTTGTAAACAAATCTTGTAAGGCCATTTTCTCGCGAACCGAAGTCCGCAAAGGCAAACCAACATAATGAACAGGTAGGGGAAATTCTCTTCTACCCGATTGTGGTTTAGGTTTAGGTTTGCGAATAAAGGTTTCGGTTCGCGAGAAAATGGCCTTACAAGGTTTGTTTACAAAATGGAGTTAAGGCCATTTCAATTGTTGGTCTTGATTTATCCTTTTTATCACCACAGAAACACCCCGTTCTCGTTTTCTTATGCAAAATAATGAATGTGCGTTCATAAAACGCACGAAATCTAAAAAAAAACATATTAAGATTTTTTCAGTTCAATCAATAGATTAAAGATGTACCGAAATTAAATGGAGGGATTTCAAGCTAAAATGTTCTGATCGCGAAATATTGACTATCAATTTACCGAAATTTCGCATAAATGTCCAACCCATTTTGGGTGGTGTGTGCTGCTGTCTTTCAGTGTTGCCCAATGATTAGGGAACTTTCATAAATAACGTAGTAGTTGAGGGAGGAGAGGGGTTTCAGAAGTTGGTACCGGCCATGTATTAGGTGTATTGCAAAACACGCTCCGAGGGGGAAGGGGGATTAATTAGTCAAAAATATACGTAATTTATGGATGGCCCCCATTTTACTTCCAAGGCTGTGTCGCAATGGGTGAGTTGAATTTAACTCGTTGTTAAAAGTGACAGATGAGTTATCGAATAACCCTGCTATACGAGCGTGGTTATTTCGGACCGACTAGAAGTTAAATTTTGGTAACCGTGGCTGAGTTCTGTTTGAAAACTGATCAATTTCCGGCATTTTCGAACATTGATAATAACTTACGAAATGTCACTTTTAACCACGAGTTAAGTGTAACTCGGCAATTGGTACACAGCCCAAGTAGTATTTCTCGATTACTTTTTCGAAGGAACGTATCAGCTTTTGTAAAAAACGCATTTGATCGTCGATATAGCGTAACTGGTAGCTCGCCCACGCATGCTAGTACAACCATCAGATAGAGGAAAGTTTTCCCAACCTGTTAGCGGTGTTAGTATGTGGGGCGAGCTATTAGTTATGCCAAATCGATGATAAAATGCGTTGTTTACAAAAGCTGATATGTCCTTCCGAAAAGTAATCGAGATTTGTAGTTATCATTCAGGCAAGGAGCGCTTGCGCCATCAACGCGACGCTGCTACCAGCAGCCAATAATTTCAACGGGAACAACGCGCAAAGTTCGAGGTGCAAAAGTCGAACTCTGCGCGCTTGACAGGAACCGCCTTCCTACTGCTGCTGCTGCAAACGGGAATTCGGATTAACCGGGAAAAATGCGGGAACACCCAAATTGCACCGGGAAAGATCATATATACTCATCCTAAGTAAAAATTTTGATTTTATATTAGTTTTGTAAGCCATTATTTGCTCTTGAAAAATCCTTTAAACTTTTAAACTTGTAATGTTACTTATAACCAGTGATGGAAAAGTTCGCGAAAACTCACTATGACTCGCGAACTTTTCCCTTGGTGAACTTCGTGAAATATCGCGAACTTTTCCAACACTGCTTATAACACATACATCATTATATTCTCTTGCTTACAACTTTCATATTTTTATTATGTTCTCTTACTCGCAATTTGTTCGCGCCCGGATCAAGCGGTGATTTTGTCGTTGTTCCTACTACAATAGCTAAATTTATAAAATTTCATATGGTTGCTTGAATATATTGCTTGAATTCTTTTGCAACAGTTTTCCTAGTGAAGTAGTTCTAGTATCCAAAATCATGAGTTCAATCTCACCCGGATAAAGCACGAACCCGAGAGTTTGAAAATTACTATAAATAAAAAAATACTTTCCTTGAAATTTTGCTAAGCATTCTCAAATCATCCTCTTGGAATCCTGTAAAGATTCTTCAAAGATTATTTTAAAAATCATCATTGGAATTTGTAAATTGTAATTGCAACATTCTCGAGGAATTTGCGTTTAAAGCCATTGGTTACGTTTGGCTGTTCCACCTATTTCAATTGTTGGTCTAGATATGTCCGCAGGTTAATCACCGAGACTGCCGCATCACTATCTATCTCCATTTTCCACTTCCTCTGCCTCATTTTCGCCAAAATTAACTGTTTTACAGGTTTTAAGCTGATAACAATTTTGTTTATATGCCTTCTTTTTCTGCAAAAAATGCATATAAGATTGACGTGGGGATTCGCAAATCCTCACTTAAATCCTTGATGATCACGGTAGGTATCTCTCTGCCTATCTCCATAATTATTACGGTAACCATAGCTGTTATCATTCCAGCGCCCTCGCTCTCGATCCATACTTCCACTTCTGCTTCTACAGGGGATACTCAAAATCAACGGCGCCGGTGGTGTAGTGGTAAGCGTGATTACCTCTCAACCCAGCAGGCCTGGGTTCAATCCCAGTCGGTGCCGCTGGGATGTACTGAGGCATAACATCTCTGACCACGCCTTCCATCGGAAGGGAAGTAAAGCCGTTGGTCCCAGCTTCATGAGTTGATGGGTTGATAGGTAGGGTCCAGGTGTGGGAGCTGCTTCCCTGGCGTCGGTAGCATTGGTTCTCAGCACGGAAAACAAGAACGACGGAAAACAAATCAAGGAAAAAAAAGATACTCAAAATCGCAAATAACTAGGATAGGCAAATTTTTGGTCAACTTTGGAGTGTTGTAACTTCGTCAAGTATGGTCAGATTTTTTTTTCTTCCAAAAGCATGCGACTGGAAAACTAATATAGTTTTATAGTGTAGCCACAAAAATAACCATGATCACCGGATACCGAAGATATTCCGGGTTCCCGGAGGGCATGTCTAACTTACTATATTTTTGATGAGATTTTATATAAGATGCCGGTTTTAAAATCTATATTTTTTTGTAAATACATAGAAATAAAAACTACAAAAAGTATTTCCAAAGCGAATAATATGCCAAGAACGAAAATCGGCCTATAACACCAAAACATGCCATGCGGCAGCTCTTTATTCATGGTTTTACATCAACAGGCTTTCGATAGGCTTTAAGTGAATCATTGTCCTCATTGGCCGCTCTCGGAACCTCCGGGATGCCCGGGGGAACCTCTAGCAAGGGACAATTAACGGCGCCGGTGGTGTAGTGGTAAGCGTGATTACCTCTCACCCCAGCAGGCCTGGGTTCAATCCCAGTCGGCGCCGCCGGGATGTTCTGAGGCCGTTGGTCCCCGGTTCATGAGTTGATCGGTCGATAGGTAGGGTCCAGGTGTGGGAGCTGCCTTCCTGGCACGTCGGTAGCATTGGTGCTCAGCACGGAAAACAAGATCGACGGAAAAAACAAACCAAAGGAAAAAAAAGGGACAATTGCATTTTTACACCAAAAGCTCATTTTTCATGTTTTTTCATCAATATACTTTCTATAAACTTCAAATGGATCTTTGGCCACATTTGCCGCTTTTGGAAGCTCCGGGATGCCCCAGGGGAACCTGTAGCAGGGGAACATTGCATTTTTACACCAAAACATGCCGTGCGACAGCTCATTCTTCATATTTTTATCAATAGGCTTTCCATAAACTTTAAATGGTGCATGGATTGGCCGCTCTCGGAACCGCGGAGGAACCTGTTGCAGGGGACAAATGCATTTTTATACCAAAGCATGCCGTATGACAGTTCTTTCTTCGTGGTTTTTCATGAATATTTTTTTGATATACTTTAAATGGATAAGTAATCACATTGGCCAGGGTGGCCCAGGGTGGGAACCACAGGGATGTTCCCGGGGAACCTGTAGCAAGAGGGCAACTGCAAGTTTACTCCAAAACATGCCGTGCGACAGCTCTTTCTTCATGTTTTTTCATCAATAGACTATCCATAAACTTAAAATGGATTAAAAAATCCCATAAATTATGATTTTCCCATAAAATCCCAAGAAATCACTAGACTGAAAAAAAGCATCCAAATTAGAGTCGTTCCCCCTGGCCAAAAGCCTATTCATAAAAAAAACTGAGGAATGAGCTGTCGCACGGCATGTTTTAGTGTAAACATGTAATTGTCCCTTGCTAGAGGTTCCCCCGGGACATCTCGGAGGTTCCGAGAGCGGCCAATGAGGAGGTTCCGAGAGCGGCCAATGAGAAAGCCTATTGATGTAAAACCACGAACAAAGAGCTGCCGCATGGCATGTTTTGGTGTAAAAATGCAATAGTTCCCTGCTATAGGTTCCCTCGGGGGCATCCCGGAGGTTCCAAAAGCGGGGCCAATGTGGTCAATGATGCATTTAATGTTTAAGGAAAGCCTATTCATTAAAAAAAAACATGGAGACAGAACTGTCGCACTCCATGTTCTGGTGTAAACTTGCAGTTGTCCTTTGCTACATATTCCCCCGGGGGCATCCATGTGGTTCCGAGAGTGGCCAATGTGGTCACTGATCCATTTACAGGGCTGTTACAACAGGCGCGGATTTCGCGAATTTCGCGGATTTGTCGTGGATTTGAACTTTCAGTCGCGAAAATTTGTCCAAACAAAATTGCAGTGTCTAATGTCCAATGTTCCAGAATTTCCATATCGATATTTCAATACTACAGATATTATCCCAGTCTTTGTTGATCTAGTAAAACAAATCATCTGAACTGCAGGACGATTTGCAAAACCTAGATCATCTGGTATACGTGGAAATAATGAAGCATTATCCATATAGACACTATGAATCTGTTTGGACATATTTTGATACTACAGACTTTATCGCAGTCATGGTTGATCTAATAGAATAAATCATCTGAACTCTAGAACGATTCGGATAACTTAAAACATCTGGTATACATGGCAACAGTTCATGCATGATCCGTATAGACACTGTGCATCTGTCTGGATATATTTCGATACTAAAGACATTGTCTCAATCTCGGTTGATCTAGTAGATCAAATTATCTGAACTCCAGGACGATTTGAAGAACCTACAACATCTGGATTAATCGGAAATAGATCATGCATGATCCACATAGACACTTTGAATCTGATTGGACATTTTTCGATACTACAGACATTATTGCAGTCTTGGTTGATCTAGTAGATCAAATCAACTGATGTTATGGACGATTTGGAAAACCTATAATTTTCGGTATACATAGAAATAAGTCGTGCATGATCCACAAAGTCACATATATACGATTCGATTATGATTTGACAACGAAAAGTGTTTTTTTTTTTTAACTAGTTCGTTTATTTACTAGGCTCAGTCGTGTGTGACACTTTGCGGAGCCAAAATCAGTAATGTTTGATTTACATTTTAAATAGCAGTATTTCTAGGTTAGTATTGGGTTCCAATTACTCGTGGCGGGCTCGAGGTTAATAGGTAACAATTTCAATTGGAAGGATCTAGGTAGGAAACTGGTTTCTGAAGCCTCCTTCAGATACTACTCTCGGACGGTTGACCAAATCCTGGCTGGGCAGGGCAAGTAGCACAGGAACAGGAGGATAATAAGGCTGGGACACAATGGCGGGAAATTGTTTGGAAAGGAGGGGATAGTCACATCAAACTCTAACATCACACAAACAAAGGAATTCGTAGATCGCTTGCATGTAGGGAAGATCACGTGTTCCCAATACATCTCTTACTTCACGGAAGGGTTGTCTACCTCGGGCCACTAGGGTATCCAATAGTCGTGCTCTGGAGGCGTCATTACCCGGGCAATACCAAACTGCGTGATCGATGTCATCATAACCGGTTCTGCACCTACATATATTGCTGTCAACGAGGTTTATTCTATAGAGATGTGCGTCTAGCGAGTAGTGGTTGGACATAAGTCTTGACATCACTCGAATGAATCCCCGAATTACATCCAGACCTTTGAACCACGCTCTCGAAGAAACATTTGGAATAATGGAATGTAACCACCGCCCAAGAGAATTATTTGTCCAATCGTTTTGCCAACTTAAAAGAGAACTCTGACGTACTAGTGGGAAAAATTCATCATGTGAAATTCTCGATGAACATTTCAAATGGTCCTATCTGCTTTGGTCGATTCTCTTCATCGACTTTCTCTTTCGTCAATAACTCAGCTGCAAAACCTTTCCCTGTTGTATTTGACGTTTTGGACGCTAGATAAGAACCTCCTTTATCAAACTATGTGGTAGAATTAGCGCGAAATCTGTTTGCATAGCAGTGGTTATGAAAAGAGAAAGTCGATGAAGAGAATCGATCAAAGCAGATAGGACCATTTGAAATGTTCATCGAGAATTCTTCTATCATAAATCTCGCCTTGTTGTGCGCCCACCTTTGCGAGAGAGTCTGCCTTCTCATTGCCTGGGATTGAGCAATGTGAGGGGACCCATACAAAGGTAATCATATATGATCTTTCGACCAGCAAACTCATCTGCTCCCTTACCTTTGAAAGGAAATAAGATGAGTGCCTACCTTGTTTCATCGACCGAATAGCCTCAATCGAACTGAGACTATCCGAGAAGATGAAGTAATGGTCTATGGGCTTATCGGAAATCATCCTCAATGCGAAGTTGATTGCTGCTAGCTCAGCAACATAAACGGAACAAGGTTCCTGAAGTTTCCGAAAGGCGGTTGAGTATTCATTGAAGACGCCGAAGCCAGTGGATCCATCAATGCGTGATCCATCAGTGAAAAATCTTCTATTGCAATTGACTTGTTGGTACTTTTCAGCAAAAATGCGGGGAATTGAGATAGGTCGAAGTTGATCTGGAACTCCTTGAATAGCCTGTTTCATGGAGAGTCAATGGGGGAACTGTAGTTAGTAAAGCATACACGAGAGGGGTTATAGCAAGGAAGGCTAATATCCGATGACATATAATTAAGATAGATTCGCACGAATCTAGACTGGATGCTCAATTCGAGCATTTCTTCGAAGTTTTCAATCACAAGGTTGTTACTGACACTACATTTAATCAATATTCTTAATGAGAGCTCCCAGAAACGGTTCTGCGGGGGTTTTACGCCCGCTAGGACCTCTAGGCTCATATTGTGTGTTGAATGCATACAGCCAAGGGCAATACGTAAACAACGATATTGAATACGTTCCAATTTGATTAGGTGGCTTTTTCTTGCCGAGTGGAAGCAAAAAGAGCCATATTCAAGAACTGAAAGAATAGTCGTTTTATATAGTTGAGGTCTTCCGGGTGAGCACCCCACCATGTCCCGGAAATTGATCGTAGAAAGTTGATCCTTTGTTGACACTTTTGTTTCAAATACGTAATATGGGTACCCCAAGTGCATTTTGAATCAAACCAGACTCCAAGGTATTTGAAGGTTAAAGTTTGGGTAATGTCTCTGCCCAAAAGATTTAGACGCAGTTGGGCTGGAAACCGCTTCCTTGTAAACACTACCAATTCAGTTTTTTGCGGTGAAAACTCGATCCCTAAATTTCTTGCCCAGAAAGACAGATTATTTAGGGAATTTTGCAATGGTCTTTGCAAGATTTCCGCACGTGGACCTCTCATGGAAACCACGGCATCGTCTGCAAGCTGTCTGAGCGTGCATAGATTATCTAAGCAGTTATCAATATCTTTGACATAGAAATTATAAAGTAAGGGACTTAAACATGAACCTTGGGGTAAGCCCATGTAGCTAATTCTAGAAGTTGTCAGTTGACCTAGATTGAAGGTCATTTGTTTTTCTGACAGCAAATTATACAAAAAATTATTCAAAATACCGGGTAATCCACTACTGTGCAAATTGTCTGACAGTATGTCTATGGAAACCGAATCAAATGCGCCCTTAATATCCAAAAAGACTGAAGCCAATTGCTCCTTGTTCGCAAAGGCCAGTTGAATATCAGATGAAAGCATCGCTAGACAATCGTTTGTTCCTTTACTCTTCCGGAAACCAAATTGCGTATTTGAAAGTAGATTGTTTGATTCAACCCAATGGTCAAGTCTTAATAGGATCATTTTTTCTAATAATTTCCTCAGGCATGATAACATAGAGATCGGACGGTAAGAATTGTGATCAGACGCTGGTTTCCCAGGCTTTTGAATAGCTATTACTTTAACCTGTCTCCATGCTGGTGGAACTATATTGAATTCCATAAATGAATTATATAGGTTAAGTAATCGTCTTTTAGCGATATCGGGGAGGTTTTTTAGAAGGTCGAATTTGATCATATCGTTTCCCGGAGCAGAGTTATTCGATGAAAGAAGTGCCATTGAAAATTCCAGTATTGTGAATGGTTCATCCAGAGAACCGTTACTTCGGACTGTATCCCGTAAAGTTGGTTGTGCTGGAACAGAATCTGGACAAACCTTTTTAGCGAAGTCGAATATCCATTGGGAGGAGTATTCTTCACTCTCATTGGAAGATGAGCGGTTTCGCATATAGCGAGCCTTTTTCCAAAGCGTTGTCATCGAGGTTTCTCTAGAAAGTCCCTCGATAAAAGTACGCCAGTAATTTCGTTTCTTTGCTTTTAGTAAGTTTTTAAGCTTTTTCTCAAGCTTTAGATACTTTTCAAAAAGCTCAGATCTTTCATGTCTACGATAATCTTTAAAGGCATCGGATTTCTCATGATACAACTTTGTGCAGTCGTCATCCCATCCAGGGGTGGCGGGTCTTCTTTTGAGGGATGCACTTGGAACACGTCGTTTCTGAGCTTCTAATGCGCTTTTGTAGATTAGCTCGGTAAAGAAACGATACTCCTCCAGTGGTGGTAGAGGATCGGTAGAATCAATACCAAGAGTTACCGCCGATACAAATTTTTGGCAATCAATGTTCCTCGTGAGGTCAAAAGGAACTTGAATTGACTGATCTGTTTTTAGACGACCACTTTTGATTGAAATAATAATTGGCAAGTGATTACTACCATGGGGATCATTGATAACCTTCCACAGACAATCTAATGATAGTGAGTTAGAGCACAAAGAAATGTCAAGACGGCTCTCTCGAGCAGGAGGGTTTGCTATACGTGTTGCTTCACCAGTGTTCAAGATAGTCAAGTTGAAATCGTCGCACAAATCATAGAAAATACCCGCTCTATTGTCATCGTATGATTCGCCCCAACCAGTACCGTGTGAGTTCATATCGCCCAGTATTAGAACTGGAGATGGAAGGATATTAACTGAACTCCAAAGCTGACGGCGGTTTATGGAAGTCCTTGGAGGGACATATACAGAAGCTATGCAAAGATCTTTGTTCTTCACATTTATTTGGCAAGCGACAATTTCAATGCCAATTATTGGGATTGAGATTTTATAGAAGGAGTAGCACTTTTTGATCCCCAAAAGTACGCCACCATATGAATCATCTCGGTCCAGGCGGATAATGTTAAAATCGTGGAAGTTTAGTTCATCTTCAGAAGAAAGCCAAGTTTCACAGAGTGCAAATATATCACAATCAGAATTGTGAATCAAATACTTGAACGAGTCTAATTTAGGTATTAAACTACGACAGTTCCATTGTAATAAAGTGATCATATCTTGATCCTCACTCGACGAATTATCCATCGAAAGATATGAATTCACCAATGAGGGGCCATGATGCAGTCAATTGCTTGAAGTAGTTTCCGACTATAGGAACAAGCAGGTCAATAAGCCCTCGAAGTGGCGATTCGTCGAGAAAGCCGAGGGCATTCAAAATGTTATCCACAATGTCCTTAAATTTAATCTTTCCTCGCTTGGACGGGAGAGTTTTCTTTGAATTGCGAGTAGACGTGGTGTTTATTTTTGGTAATCTCTTACGATTACCTTTATTAGGTAGCGGCGGGGTGGAAAAGCTGCAGCAAGGATCAGATGGAGCAGCAATTACCGATTTGTTCGGCTTTTTCAATGAATCCCCGCTACCTTCAGATTTTTGCATGCTTTTGAGAGTGGTTTTATTTTTTTTCCGGCGCACTCCCGGGGAGCTAGTCGGCTTCCTTTTACCGGGGGCGTGTACCTCCGGAGACTCACTCTCATCTGCTATGTCAGAGTCCAGTTCATCGGAAGACAAAATCTCAAAAGTGTTTTCATTTTGAGCGGCTGATGCCAACGAAGCAGAGGTTCCATTTTGCAACTTAACTATTTCTGCAAACGTCAGCTTGGAGCGTTCTTTTATTGAACGCTTCACATTGTTGGTACGCTTCTTGTACGCGGGGCAGTCCTGCAAAGCATGAAGAGGTTCTTTGCCACAGTAAGCACATTTAGTTGCTTCCTGTTGGCAAGCACCCTCCATGTGGTCTTGGCTACATTTGCCACAACGGGGCTTGTTGTCACAAAAAGCAGCTGTGTGTCCCAACTTTTTGCAGTTGGTACAATTATATACCCTTGGTACAAAAAGTCGCACCGGAAAAAAAAACATTTTCAATTTCTAAAAACTTTGGGAGAACCGATCCAGCGAAAGACACCTGTAGTGAGCCTGAAGGGGAATAAGTCTTTTGACCATTTACCGTGGTCGCTGAATACAATATCCTGCAACCGAAAGTAGACAACCCAAGGCGAAGCAGAAGACGCCTGGTAATGTCGCTTTCTTACTTTATCATTGGGAGGCTTGACGCCCCCCTGTCCTTCATCCATACGAAATTGAAAACTTTCGTTAAGAAGTAATTAATTTTTTATTAAAGAACCACCCTATGTGGAACGATTCCACTGGGGAAGAGACAGACGATTCACAAGCAAACAGTCAGAGGAATGGGTATACAAAAAACAGATACGTGCTATTATTTGCCCTTACCGTTTCTACTGCTTATACTGTTGCTGCTCTGCCACAATAGATGCCGGTCGTACACACCGTCCGTGCGGTGGCTCACTGCTTTCTGCTGGTTATTGTTTCCAGTCCGTGTGATTGCCACTGTTTAACCGTTCTTGCTGCTAACTATGGCTAATGATGCGGCAAGAATTTCGATATCGTCGAAGCGGGTTAAAGTTGAACAGACCGACCGTAGGCTTCGCCAGGATCGGCTGCTTCCTTCCGAAATGCGCGAGTCACCTAAGGCACAAAAACTACTTGCAAATAAAAAACTTTTCGCGGTGAAAAAATACTTTCAATGCAATGCCATGTGACGAGACAACAGACCCTGATGTTGCTCATTCGCTAGCAGAACGTGGAATGAACGAAAAGTGTTAGTTATGATTTGACAACGAAAAATCATGAAAATGTCTCATCATTGGACAGACCCCAAGGAATATCCGTGTAAATACACAACCGTGACGTGACCAACAAGTGTGACTTATGAAACTCAGGTAATTTCTCGATTATGTGCAGGGTGTTTGGTTTGAATCGGTCAAAAATTGAGAAAATAAGAGCCAGATTAACTAGGGGAAATGTTGACTTCGGCAATACCTTAACCTATTATCGTCAGGGGGTAAATAAAGTCCTAGAGCACTCAAATTTGGCCAATAGATTCTCTGAAACACAATGTATCCACATGCCAAAATTGAGCTTTCAAGGACGTTGTTTACCCCCTGACGATGATAGGTTAAGGTATTTAGGACAGCAAAATACGTCAGAGACGCAAAGGTTAACTTTCAAGAAAATTTGCATTTCAAATGAAAATGCATTTCAAATGAAAATGCATTCATTTTTTTTAAATAATGTTTTATCAAATCTAGGCCGGTATTATTCAAAAGAATCTTATAATGTAAGGGTTTTTTTTATTATGTTCACTAATTACTCAGAATTTATACTATACATAAATAACTGAAGGTGATTCATTGTTTTTTTTTTTTATTTTTTTTTTTCAAAGGCTCCAATTGATACTCCTTTAGCTCAATCGGTAAAGACGCAGCTACAAAGCAAGTCCATGCTCGAGACGACTGAGTTCGATTCCTGTCCGGTCTATTAATTTTTCGGGTTGGAAAATTTCTCTACTTCCTTGGGCATAGGATGGTACAGGCATAGAAAGCTCTCAATTAAAATGTGAAGGTACTTCAAAGAACACTAAGTTGAAAGCAGGTAAAAATCTAATATGCTATAAGCAATAAGCTTGAAATGCCATGTAGTAGTATTTAAATGGTATTGTTAGGTAATGAAAACATTTTTTTTTGTCGCGGGTTAGTATTTGAAGTCGCGGATTTCTTTTGGGAAATCGCGGATTTCGCGGATCAAATTTAGAAAATCTTGTAGCAGCCCTGCATTTAAAGTCTATAAAAAGCCTATTTATGAAAAAGCATAAAAAAGAGCTGTGGTATGGCACGTTTTCGTGTAAAAATGAAATTGACCCATGTTACATGTTCCCCCGGGGGCATCCCGTGGTTCCGAGAGCGGCCAATATGGTAAATGATCCATTTAAAGTTTATGGAAAGCCTATTCATGAAAAAATATGAAGAATGAGCTGACGCACAGCATGTTTTGGTGTAAAAATGCAATTGTCCCCTGCTATTGGTTCCCCCGGGAGCATCCCGGAGATTCCGAAGGCAACCAATGTGGTCAATGATGCATTAAAAGTCTATCGAAAGCCTTTTGCCGAAAAACCACAAAGAAAGAGCTGTCGCACGGCATGTTTTGAGTGATTAAAAGATCTGCTCGCATTCAGAACTCTATCAGAGAACCGATTCCTGGGGAATTGCCATATCTCGGTTAATTATAAGCCGATTCTAGTTCTTGGCATATCGTTTGCTGTGAGAAAGGTTCTAATTCTGTATATTTACAAAAAATATAGATTTTTAACCGGCATTCTATATAAAATGTCATCAAAAATATAGCAAGTTAGACAACCCTAATAAACAAATACCATAAACGAACTGTATCCCGGATGGGTAAACTATCCCACAAATGGTTTGGATGATACCCCGAACACGTCGTTAAGCTCTCTTTTATGGTTATTTTTATTAGGGAAGCCATCCGGAAACCCGGAATATCTCCGGTATCCGGTGATCATGGTTATTTTTGTGGCTACACTATAAAACTTTATTAGTTTTCCAGTCGAAAGCTTTTAGAAGTAATAAAATCGGACCATATTTGACAAACCTACAACCTACCCATGTCAGTGTAAACGATAGCCATCACATCCTGCCAGTGATAAATCAACATCACCTCATGAAAAAAAAAAAAAAAGAACAGAAAAAAAACTGATTGTTTTGCATATTATCGGCTATGTTATTTAATTGATTCAAAATATTCATCCTCTCCATATACCGAGAGAAACTGGTTCCCAATACATTATAATAGTGTTTCTGCTGGGTACCAACAATTCTAGAAAGAGCTGGAATAAGGGCGCTTTCACTCACACGTGTCTAATTCCCACTCGTGGAGAACTTGAGCTTGATTGACCGCCCACGGTTGCTACTCTGTTATTGCCAGATCAGCTGTAATTACACAGTGAACCAATAGACGATGCTTGGGACTAGCAATCATCCTCAATGTCTAAAAACTGGTGATCTTAAATTAGGCAATACCAGCGCCGACCGCGCCCGAACACAGGTCAAGAAAGGAATGGGAATGGGTTGACATGACACTCGCTTTGATGGAAGCCGAGAACACCTCTGCACTTCCACGAGGAATCACTGGGATGTTGGATAAGAGGGTTGGGTTTGCAGCAGGGTTCGTTTTGGTAAACGATAAGCTGAATTGATGTCCTAACGATCATATAACGCGAAGGAGCTTGGGACTAAACCCACGGTCTTCTGCTCAGTAAGCAAAAACGTTTGCCACTAGGCAGACGAGCACCTTTTTAATCACCGAGTTGCTGTTATTATCATGTAGTCATATTAACAAATAAAACGATTGACGAATCTTGAATGTGGATGGGCCTGAGATTAAACTCATGATGTTCTGCTCAGTAAGCAAAAACGGTTGCTCTAAGGCCACCGAGCCCCTCATATCACATAATACCGTTGCTCAAATTTTTGTATCCATTCAAACCCGGAACCAACGACAACAACGAGTTTCGCAAAATACACGATACACAAGCGATTTAACCATATATCTCTTTGATATGTAAGGACCTGGGACCGCGTTTTTCTGCTCAGTAAGCAGGCCACTTACAGTGGCCTGCTTACTAAGCAGAAAAACGCGGTCTTTTGATTCCGAAAACTAAAAACTACGAAAAAGTACTTAGGCCTTCATTAAGTTCCACTTTCACGCGACGTTCAATGTTTCAATTTGCTCTTTACGTATTGTTCAGGCTATAAATAGGCTCTTTTCAAAAGTTACGCGAGAAATACGCACAATCGTCGCCTACCTCGCAAAACTGGTTCCAAACGACAACAAAGGCATAAGCAACGATGGATTGTTGAACTTTGCTGGCTGGTGTAGTGCTGCTGAAAAAAGATAAGTTTATTATTTTGGTTAGTGATCGTTTGGATTTGGGTCACCCCACGTTGTGTTTAGGTTAGTATACATAAATAATACTATTTAGTCATATAAATCACCACAGCTCATTCAGCGTTATCGGTTTTCGTTTCTGGATCTTTAGTTGCCTCTGTAATATACTTACTTGCGGCATACTATTTTGGGAGTGTATATGAGCGTGTACCATGTACGGTAGCTCATCTCTCATCGTGATGGTGGGACATAGTAGACAAATTAGAGAGAAAACAAGGAGGTATAGAGAATATAAGAACTATGAGTGTGATGATGGTTTCAAAATTTTACACGGTGAGGTATACGAGTGCAATCTTAAATGCTTTTATTTTGCAAATGAAGCATTTTATATTAATCTGGTTGATGCTACGTTAGTAGAAAACTTAAGGACTTCTCAATAGACATATAGGTAATATAGAAAAAAATAATTTCTTTTCAGATTTTTAAGTGTATGCATAGATTTCAGCTTTTCTACCACTGTAGCAGCAACCAGAATTAAATCAAATGCTCCATTCACAAAATAAAAGTATTTTAAGATTGCATTCGTATACCTCCCCGTAGAAAATTTTATAACCATCATCACTTTCAAAGTTCTTCTATTCTCCACGAGTGCCAACTTTGATTTGCCAATTGCCTTTTGTTTCACTCTAAGAGGAAGAGGAGACAATTGGCAAATCAAAGTTGGCACTCGTGGAGAATAGAAGAACTAAAGGGTGATACGGTCAAAATTTGGTCAATATCAACTTGACGTATTTCTTTCAATTTTGCATTTAAAAAACCTGAACACCCCTCATTTTGAAGGTGTGTGTGTGTGTAGAATGTTGCTACTATTTTGATTTTGGAATTCACTCTTCAGTTGTCAAAATGCCGTCCAAGCTAGAAGAGCAGCGTATCAAAATTTTGCTCGCGCATCGCGAAAATCCGAGCTACTCGCACGCAAAGTTAGCAAAATCGCTAAAAGTTGCCAAATCAACCGTTACAAATGTAATTAAAGTGTTTGGGGAACGTTTGTCGACAGCCAGGAAGTCTGGATCGGGGGGAAATCGAAAACCGGAAGCCGCTGAGACGACAAAGAGAGTTGCCGGTAGTTTCAAGCGAAACCCTAACCTCTCTCTCCGAGATGCCGCAAATAAGCTGGGTGTATCGTCTACAACCGTGCATCGAGCCAAAAAACGAGCCGGACTATCGACTTACAAGAAGGTAGTGACTCCAAATCGCGATGATAAACAAAATACGACGGCCAAAGCGCGATCCCGGAGGCTGTACACGACGATGCTGACGAAGTTTGACTGCGTGGTAATGGACGACGAAACCTACGTCAAAGCCGACTACAAGCAGCTTCCGGGACAGGAGTTTTATACGGCAAAAGGAAGGGGAAAGGTAGCAGATGTTTTCAAGCACATGAAACTGTCAAAGTTCGCAAAGAAATATCTGGTTTGGCAAGCCATCTGTACCTGTGGCTTGAAAAGCAGCATTTTCATAGCTTCCGGGACTGTCAACCAAGAAATTTACGTGAAAGAGTGTTTGAATAAACGTCTGCTGCCTTTCCTGAAGAAACACGGTTGTTCCGTACTGTTTTGGCCGGATTTGGCATCTTGCCATTACGGTAAAAAGGCCATGGAGTGGTACGCCGCCAACAACGTGCAGGTGGTTCCCAAGGACAAGAACCCTCCCAACACGCCAGAGCTCCGCCCAATTGAGAAATACTGGGCTATTGTCAAGCGGAACCTAAAGAAGACCAAAAAAACTGCTAAGGGCGAGCAGCAGTTCAAGGCAAACTGGCTTTCTGCGGCGAAGAAGGTGGACAAGGTGGCTGTACAAAATCTGATGGCAGGGGTCAAGCGTAAGGCCCGGCAATTCGGATTTGGAAAAGCGGAAGCCTAACTGAATATTTTTCCTGAATTTTATACTAATTGAACTTGAAAAAGAAATTTAATTTGATTTTTTAAATAAACGATTTCACCGATTTACACGCGTTTTCCCTTGACCAAATTTTGACCGTATCACCCTTTATGAGAGTGATGATGGTTTCCAAATTTTACACGGTGAGGTATACGAGTGCAATCTTAAAATGCTATTATTTTGCAAATTGAGCATTTTATTTAAATCTGGTTAATGTTACGTTAGTAGAAAACTAAAGGACTACTCAAAAGACATATACTATAGAAAAAAATAATTTCTTTTCAGATTTTTATGTGTAGACATAGATTTCAGCTTTTCTACCACTGTAGCAGAAAGCAGATTTAAATAAAATGCTCCATTTGCAAAATAAAAGCATTTTAAGATTGCACTCGTATACCTCTCCGTGGAAAATTTTGAAACCATCATCACTTTCATAGTTCTTCTATTCTCCACGAGTGCCAACTTTGATTTGCCAATAGGGGGGCTTTTTTTAACCAATTTTCTGTCAAACCCGAACCAGCGTCTGATTGGTCGCGAGAATTTTTACAACAGGGAATCTATTTTCTTGTATGTATTTTGACAGTCGACTGCGTCGCATATAATGAAATTGTTTTTGCACGGTCGTTTCCGCGAGAGAAGAAGAACACGTCACAGACAAAAAGAAGTCAGTTGTCTCCTCTTCCTCTCCAGCTGTTGCTTCACCGTTTTACCGGTCATCCAAACTTTCCGGTCTCTTTTGTTCACTCACGAGAGCACACATGCAAATCTTTCTTTGTCCGAAGGCTCGCGCTATGCCTATTGAATCCTCTTTCTATTGCCCTTTTGTCCTGCCTATACCTAGATCTCAAAATGGCCGATCAAGTTTAAAATCTCTGCTAAA